>NC_044050.1:2404349-2449349 GCF_902167405.1 Gadus morhua | reverse complement strand
TTTATTCTCGTTTTTCCTCGAGCAGTCTCCAACTTCTTTTTTGTTGCTGCCTTTTCAGTTTCTGTCTTTCTTTTTCTTGCCTTTTTAAAAGGATGAACCGGGGCAACTAACGGTGGCAGTGGTAACTTCAGTTGTTTCTCTTCCATTGTGTAAACGTTGTAGGCTCACTAGTCCACTGTCATGAACTACTATGACAACAACGCTTTCTTTGCCCTCCGTGAACGCGCTCAGGCCGGCTCAGGCTCGTACACAGAGGGGAGAGAACGCGCAGGCTTGTGATTGGTTCTTTAGATTCGGGTACAGTGTCTCCGATTGGTAAGCATTTTAACAGGTTTATAGCAGATACAGAATTCGTTTTTTTTTCGCTTCTTTTTCATTGCCCATAAGTTAATTATCGCCGTCAGGATGTAAAAACCAATTTCAACAACATATTAAAAAGTGCATATTACTGGATCCCGTACAATATGCCTTTAACATACCGTGATATATACCGTTACCGTCTATACCTCAAATCATACCGTGACATACATTTTAGTCTACACCGTACACCCCTACAACCCGGTATCACGCGATTTCGTGCTCATGCGCACAAACGTTAATCTGTGCGCATCGTTTCCCAGATCACGATTTTCCGACTTTTTTAGTGCTGCACAGAACGAAATGTAAACCAATGCATTCTGAATTTGAGCGTTCTCCGACAATTAACGTTGTTTTTGAGGAGGTCTGCTTACATATCAGAAATGTTGACATATATATAACTAGATAATAATATATACAGATATATAATTAGAGGGTGCACTGTACTATACTGTACGAGAGGAACTTCCGTAAAGTTGGAAATAAATTGGCCCATTCTGAGTTTGCGGTTCAATAGATCATCAGTGAAACATCGTTGCGACACAATTGAAACCTCTAGTTAAATGTAGTAACCTAGAGCAGGGGTTCTCAAACTATATGGGGCCGGGGACCCCCCCATAGGGCAGAAATTATTTCAAGGACCCCCTCATGACCGCAACACAAATGTAATCATATAGGCTCAAGTCTATTTTTGCTGTTAGATGCTTTTGAACTCTTTTATGCTTCAATCGTTCAGTGCTAATACCACAATAGTGTTCAGACCTGCAAACTCCTCAGAGGAAAAAAGGTGACAGTGTCACGGGGGGATTTTTTTAACCCGGTTTTGGGTATTTAAACCCGCATTCAGCGCAGATTTCATGTGTTCACAATGGCATGCCCTTTTGGTGAGAGAACTGCTGATATCGGAGAGCAAATTATACGTGCAATCCACCGGGAGCAATTGATAAGACCACGGCTCGACATCTTGGCATATCAGATGACTTTTTGCTGGAGTGGAGAGATAGGCCTATAGATTCTCGCGCAAATCTTTAATATATTTAAATAGCCTAACATAGCCAACTCTACCAATCGAGGACCTGGCCTCAGTTCACTCCAGACTATTTGCGTAGCCCTCCGTTTTTTGCAAATGGTAGTTTTATCTAGGCTATAATGTTGGAGATGCTGAGCACATCTCAGTCCTTTCAGATGACCCGTCCAAGATTTATATCGGCCTCCTATCATACAAAGAGCAATATTGTCTGAGTACTATGCCGAGAGTCACTTACAACACAAAGTATAAAATAGTCCTAACGGACTTGCATCCACTGGAGAATGTTTAATTGTTACACGCACTCAGGGCTGTAGTGCGTGTTAAGGATAACTCAAGCATCATTCCAGAAAACCTTGCACCACTCCTGAATATCAACCATCTCATTCCAGTTAGCACTGCTGAGTGTGAGAGGGGGTTCAGCTTAATGAACATCATAGTGTGCCCCCTGAGATGCAGTCTGCACTTGGTCACAGTATCGTCCTTGATGTTTATTCAACTGAATGGCCCACCACTCAGCCACCACAAAGTTCAATCCAACACGTATGTGAAGTCCTGGCTGGTGAAGCACAGGGGAGCCATGAACTCCAGAACACGCCCCTGCAAGGCAGGACCTGACGTGGAGGACAAGGAGGCCCTCTGGGTACTACTACTGTGAAAAGCATGCATACTAATACACACACATACACACATGCCATAGATAGATAGTTCTTAATCTACACATACTTTTCTTTACTGTTGAAATTTGAATAACTTGAATAAACTACAAACACATTCATTGACTGTCATTGATTGATTTAATATGACTTTAATTGATAACATAATGGAATATAGCCAGGCTAGCCTTACAGAGTCGCAACACTTTCCGTTGCGTTGCGTTGTGTCGAGGTCGGTCTGATCAAAAAATTCATAGTTTACCCACCTCTAATTTGACCACTACAGCCCTGCACGCACTAATCCATCTTGATCTGTGAAGTTGATGAATTGTCACTTTTAGGTTTTCTACCAGTGACCAAAAAAAGAAACATTTGAAATAATATGCGCAGTGGCAAGCACATGGTTTGCATGTGTTACTTCGAAGGCAAAAAATATATAAAATACAAGAAAACACAAAAACCTACATTCAACCAGTGGGGTATGGCCCCTGACTCTGAGGAGGTAGGTACCTCCTGGTACCCCCTTCATGCCAGGGCGCCCTGAATTTATGTTTATTAACAGCTCCTCCACCGGGGTCAAGACAATTTGAGGGCCAGATCCAGTCTGCCGACTGTCGGCCTTTATACGATTGGCTTAAAAAAATGGTTTATTTAATTTTATACCAATACGATGGTGGGAAAAGCTTATGCCCTGTTTACACCAACCCGATAGTGGGCCCCGATGGTGCCCGATGGCTAAATCAGCAGCTATCGTTATAACATCGGCAAATAGCGTGGTTGCATCGGGAAACACCGTTACTCTTCCCGGGAACATCGTTAGACAACGGGAAGAAACGGGAAGAAATGCTCAATGATCTGGCAACATCGGGCAACATCGGCAAAGAACAAACATGTTTGTTAATTTTGGGTCTATCGGGGTAGAATCGGTTACCAGGTGTTGCTATGGGCTAATCGGCTATAATCTGGAATAGAACGGGAGTATAACGTAAGACATCGCAAATCGTTCGGGAATTTTCCTGGGCTATATTCGTTAATCTTCCGCGCTTTATCGTGTTTTATCGTCTTTATATCGGCAACCTCAACACACGAAAGACCCTCGAGAACCCTAGACAAATAACGATTGTGAGTGACCAGATTGTGTTAAGGAAGGCCCTCAATCTGCCACTTGGGTATAAATAGGGGGTGATGGATGGATGTCCTACTTTTATAATTACAGGTTACTTCGCCCATTTAGGACCGGCGTTCTATTATTATAAAATCGCTATTGTAATATAAATAAATATATAAATAAATATCCGTCTAAACCAGTCTCCCCTTTGCCTTCTCCCGAAATGACGCCAAACGCGTCATTTGACATGTTTGGCGTCATTCGACGTGTTTGGCGTCATTCGAAATGACGTCAAATGACTCCAAACGCACTTCGGGTGTCTTCCCTGGCATAAATCGTTATGTTATCGTTATAACATCGGGTATGTGTAAATGCTACCCCGATAAATTGACCCGATCATACATTTTTAGCCCGGTCCATCGGCCATTAGCGGAATTTAGCGGGATGGTGTAAACGGGGCATTACCAGTTTGTATCATTTTTATACTTGATCCGCTGACCGCTTAGAAGCCATCGGAGTACATATTTTTTTAGAAGAAAGGGGTTATGTGGTAGGATCTTTAAGAATGCTTAACTGGGATATTTATATATTCATGGCTCAAATATTAAGGATCATGCTTAAAGCATGATCCTTAATATACATATACATATATATATATATATATATATATATATATATATATATATATATATATATATATATATATATAGTTACACGTCAAAAGCAGCTTTTGACGTGTAACTAACGCATTTACGCGGTCAGCGATCCGCTGCCAGGCTTTGGTTCTCCGGGTTGCAGAGGCTTTAGCGTTCCCTTTTCTTGTGATAATGTCCTTCTCCTCGTCATAGCTCTCCAGGAGAACCTGAAGTTCCATTTCATTGAAATAAGCGGCCCGTTTCGCCATTTCGATCAGGGTTTCCATGATCCATACATCACGTCTTTTAGGTTTGGCGTGGACGCCCACAACCCTGTGTTAACCAACACCGAGTTGATTGAATTAATGCATAACCGCTGCTGTGGAACCGAAAACTCTGGGTTAGTCGGCACAGGGTAAATCAACATAGAGTTCAGTGCTAACTCAGTGTTTGTTAAACCTCCGTTCGTGGAACACCCCTCGGGACGAGTGTTTCGCAAGCTCGCTTGCGTTGTTTGGCACGCATGCGCAGTAGCCAGGCGACCGTCTCAGACAATGGCGAGCTCAGTTGGCGCTGTGTGCTTTAAGAAAGATTCTTAAGCAAGTGCTGAGATTCCGATTGGCCCAGAGAAATGTCAATTATAAGAATGATCCAATAATTGTTCGCAATTCTGGACCCCCCCCCCCCCCCCCCCCCCGGCGATTGTCGCCGAAAAGCGACAAGTTTGCAGCTTTGAGTGTTAAATAAGCATTTTATTGTATTTTGGCATAACTTTACAATATGTGAATAGATTTAACTTTTTTATAAATGTGTATAAAAATTTCACACACACACACACACACACACACACACACACACGGCAACATTGCCCAATGTTGTCACAATGGACATGGGACAACGGCAGAGGACATGTTTATTTCCAAATGTCTGCAAGGATTGGTTTAAAAGAGAGATAGTAAAGTGGTGCAAAACAGTTAAATTATTCACCCACGTAAACACGTTACCTACTGTTACCAATGGTCCATCGTAACCAATCGCCTGCTCGGCATGCCATGCATATATGGATGAAGCTTTGAAGGGGACCCAAAACACAGCTTTGGCAACGCTGTTGAACGCTGATTGGCTGTCATCACGCGTTTGCTGCCGAAAAGTTGAAATATTTCAACTCGAGCAGCATTTGACGCGCCGCAAAATACGTGAACTCGCCTGCAGCGCGGGCACGGGCGTGCTGCGCTGCAAATCAAATATTGCCGCGCTGCAAATCAAATTTTGCTGCCGGTTTTCTCGGCAGCAAGTGGTCCGGCAGCAAACCCGCAACGCGTCTCTACATTCACTTTGAATGGGATCGTGGTGCGCGGCATCTTTTTGCATCTTTTGATGTGAACGCAGGGCAGACTCGAGCATGCGTTGACAGGTTGACGCGATGTTAACAGAGTTACTATTGGCCGAAAATTAAAGCAGGGGGAGGGCTGAACACAATGCGCCTGTTTAATTGGCTTTTATTTAGTTATTTAGGTGCGAGATGTGTATGGGGGTAGATTTGTGTCTTGTTTATGCAATCAAACAGAATAGGTTTGAGAGCAAAACTTTCCACATTGCAATCCAAAAAATTGATTTGAGAGCAAAACTATCGACACTGCAATCAAAACATTTTTTAGTGCAAGTAAAAAAACAAATTATTAATGGGAACCCAAAAGTTTTGTTTGCAAATCCAAAAGTTTTGTTTGCGAATCCAAAAGCTTTGCTTGCGAATCTAAAAGGTTTGCATGCGAATCCAAAAGCTTTGCTTGCTGTTGAGCTGAATCTCGTGGGCGGGACCAACGCTGAAAGATGTAAGACACGTCTCTATTGGCCAGTCTCGGTCGGAGTGACAGCTTGGCAACATCCACAGTTAGTAACGAGAGAGGGAGTTTTGAAGTCCATGATGAAAATCAATGCGCAGGTATGTCTTCCGTCATAGTAATGGCAAGAATGTTATGTTTGAACTGGTGCATGTAGATTGCTTTTGTTTAACTATCTGTGGATGTTGTAATGGGTTAAAAAGTACACATTATTTTGTAGCAGCCTGTAGCTGCTAGCTTAGCTCAATTACCTAGTCATAGGTACGTTACGTGCCCAGGCTGACTATTAGCCGGCATGATGTTGTGCAACTAGCTACTAGTTAACAGGACTATTTGTGTTCAACGATCTCTCGTTACTAACTGTGGATGTTGCCAAACTGTCACTCCGATCGAGACTGGCCAATAGAGACGTGTCTTACATCTTTCGGCGTAGGTCCCGCCCACGAGATTAAGCTCAACAGCAAGCAAAGCTTTTGGATTCGCAAGCAAAACGTTTGGATTCGCAAGCAAAACTTTTGGATTCGCAAACAAAACTTATGGATTTGCAAACAAAATCTATTTTTTGATTGCAGTGTGGAAAGTTTTGCTCTCAAACCTATTCGGTTTGATTGCATAATAAAGACACAAATCTACCTCCATAGATGTGAAGGTAAAGCATGAGGGAGTTTGACGTAATGTAAAAGCCGAATGTTCATTGGTTTAACGTTACGCCGACAGGAGTAATGACGACCGGCCCAACATTTTTTCCATAAATACCGGTATGTTTATGTTGTAACAACAAGCTCTTCACGGACCCCCTGGCAACGCGCCGCGGACCCCCGGGGGTCTGGGGACCCCACTTTGAGAACCGAGGACCTAGATAACCAGCTACCACATTGTTTTCATCAAAACAAGCCATCTTTACCGAACGGTGAATTGCATCGACTTCTATGAGCTGTCGGCTTTCAGCCACGAGCTTAGGGATCGTCTGCAAAGTGCAAACCTGAAAACGACCACAATGGTAAAATTTCAATAGCGTCGCCATTATTGACTCTAGAGCCACAAAACTTGTTCCATAGAGGTATGGCCTCTTTATGGTCCTACTACAACCTTTAGTTTTGAAAAATATAATCTCTTTATTTTTGAGGATTTTTTATTTAGCAACAATTTCAATAGCGTTGCCGTTATTGACTCTAGAGCCCCAAAACTCGTTCCATATAGCATGGCCTCTTTATGGTCCTACTACAACCTTTAGTTTTGAAAAATATATCTCTTCTTATTTTTGAGGATTTTTTATTTAGGAACAATTTCAATAGCATTGCCATTATTGACTAGCCTGGCTCCGCCCGCCTAAGTACTTCCGCTCAATATTAAAGTCCCTTCAGTACTACGTCTGGGTCTGTAGTATGTTGTATGTGGGTTTTCTCCGTCCAAATTGTGTGCGTCCAATCAGCGAACAGAGGGAGAGGCTGAGAACAATGACGTTAAAGTCAGCTCTCGTTGACTGACATCTTCAAGCACGGTGTTTGGTTTGTTTACAGCCTGCGCGCAACGTGATTCCCGGCCAATTGTTAGCGATTGGTTATGGCAGATCAAGAGTGGCACTGGGGAGATCCAATAGTTTTAAACTTCCACAGACACCCGCCTTCAGGTGAGTTAACGTCAGTCAATTGAGTGGGTCCAGAGAGTTTGGTAGGACCAGGCTAATTATTGACTCTAGGGCCCCAAAACGTTTTCCATACAGGCATGGGCTCTTTATGGTCTTACTCCAACCTTTAGTTTTGAAAAATATACCTCTAATTATTTTTAAGGAATTTATTTTTAGAAAAAATGTTAATTAATTTTTTAGCAACAATTTCAGTAGCGTCGGACTCCAGAGCCCCAAAACTTGTTCAATAGAGGCATGTGCCGTGTTCCAATATCCATACCATCTGTACTTCCTAGCCTTAGTTTGAGTATGTAGGACGTTCCAATTCAGATCAGGCGAAAATGAGTGTACTGAAAGGACCCGGATGGTGTACTCAAACTGTCAAATCGCGAAGTGTGGATCGATGTACACTTTTCGTACTCAACGCCAGCCAACTTAGCTACGTAGCGGATAAGGGCAGAGCCAGGCTGAGCCAAAGTCGGCGCATTTTCCACATAGCCTGCATTAATAGTCAGTTTGTAGTTTTTATAGCTTTTATAGCTTTTTTTGCGGGGGGAGGAGCCGCGGCGGCAGTCGTGATCGTAATTTCCGGTTAGTGCACCACGGAGTATTCGATTTGGAACAACACTGACATCTGAAAATTATCGCACTTAGCGAGTACGGATAGTGTACTACATTTAAGGGTGCACTCACACTAGGCCATCTGGCCGTGGCCGTTTTCACACCAAACCGTGCTCAAATCTGCCAGTGTGAGTGTGGCCAGTCTGGCCAGGCCAACTTGGCCACTAGGGAGAGGTGTGCTGCTACGGTACGGGCCGCAACGGTAAAGATGGTAATGAGCCGACACGCGCACACGCACACGCACGCAACCTGAGCTGGATGACGTATAGTCCATGCGACGACCATGGACATAATAAAGGCGACGAGCCTTCTTTCCCATTAAACGGTAGACATGGCGTCAAGCGGTTCAACTGTTGGTTCACGATGGTCCCATAGAGAAGTCGAGTGTCTGTTAGCCATTTGGGCAGTTGGGCTCCAAATAAGCAACAGACTCAGCAAAGTGCGAACTGTGTTCTCTGTGTTGATGTCCATTGTTGTTAAAACTCTGACTGGCGGCAGACTTTATTAGGGTCCATGCAGCGGACAATTGGTGATGACGTGTTACGACGTGATGACGTATGTACAAGAGCCTACCGTGGCCAGGCCACAGTTGCGATGGCCAACGGCCACGGCCAGATGGCCTAGTGTGAGTGCAGGCCAGAGAACAATGGGGCCAGTTGAGCACGGTTAGGTGTGAAAACGGCCAACGGCCACGGCCAGATGGCCTAGTGTGAGTGCACTGTGTGAGTGTACTCAGTATGGACATTGGAACACGGCAATGGCCTCATTATGGTCCTACTACAACCTTTGTGATGGGGAGAGGGGATGGAGTGGGAAGATGCATTGGTTAGAGGCACAGACCTTTTCGATTGATGTAGTATTTGTGTTATGTGATTTTACTGTATAGGGTGGTTTATATATAATATATTTTTTGAGAAATAAATATAAATAATTGTTTTAAAGATTATACTTGTATTATATTCAATATCTCCATATTTACCCTGCTTATCAATGTGCACAAATGTACTGTATGTACACCCTTATTGTGCCGGCAGACACATAGAAACCTCCCGGCAGGGTGCGCTTTGCGAGCACCATTTCACCTCCGCTGCTGCAACTCCATCCTAGGGGAAACACTGCACTCTCACCTGACGCGCCGGCGTCTCAGCACCGACATGGAGGAGGCAGGCTTCTGGGGACGTGGCAGCACAGGGGTGTTGGCCAGCTTGGGGCGCGGTGGGGGCAGTGGTGGAGGGGGAGGCTGGTACCACGAAGGCTGAGGGGAAGACAGGGGTCATCTTTAATCAAATACTAAAATGAAAGCTCAAAGATGAATAAAACAAAGGATTGATTCATGGGAAAGTTGTTATTATGAAAAAAGACACTGATTGGCTACATCTGAACACTCACCCTCTTTGGCCATGTGATGATTGGTTTGCCAGTGTAGGAAAGTTTTGGGTTGTCATTGGCATGCTCCTTAAGAAGGGCCTTTGGTGGAGCACATGGAACAAAAGACACACATGAAACTGAATATCAAACTACAAATTACCGTGCCTTTACACCAACAGCCCGAGCGCAGCATGAAAACATACAAAGTCAATGGTTGCCAACTTTTTGCGTGTAATTCAAGTTAATCTGCTGGAACAATGCAGATTTGTCATTCACTCAATTGAAACCATTTGATCTTTCCTGTGAATTTTGCTTGATGCTGAGTCAATCGTGCGAGCCAAGTTTGCGGTTCAAGTGAGCAACCTCGCCCGAGTAATGAGAGTAGACTATCCGCTTCGCTTTTGGTGTGAACGCATTAGGGCCCGACCGATTTATCGGCCTGCCGATTTAATCGGCCGATTATAGCCTTTTTGAAAATAATCGGCATCGGCCAAAAAGACACCGATTACAACCGTTTTTTTTTGTTTTTTTTTAATGTTATTGCGCTTAGTATCCTGCAAATTGCGCTCCTACTCGCCTTGCTAACTAACAACTTTAGCTGGAGTAAAAAAGAGGAGATTGAATTTTACCGTACAACATGAAAGCACGCTCGCTCAAGCAGCTGCTCGCTCACCTCACCAATGTACACAAGACGCGTTGTTTGAGCATGTTGTGCCTGTTTTTCTTTAGGTCCCAGGCCATGTTAATTTGTTATACTGTAGACCCTAACGGTGAGACCATACTGCTCAGCACGCACGTGTTGGTCACTGCTCACGAGCGCAGCACATTGGGAGTTAGTTATTTATTTTACATTACACTCATTTTTTACTGTAAATGTATTCTAAAACACTCAAAGGTTCTGCATTCAATTCACATATTCGTCAAGTGTTTAAAGTATATTTAAGGTATCAAAAACTACGTTTTATATGCTTTTTTTTTTCTTTTTTCTCTTTTTATTCGGCCGATTAAATCGTAATCGTAATTTTTCTCTGAAAATAATCGGCATCGGCACTCAAAAATCAATATCGGTCGGGCCCTAGAACGCATGTTTAGAGGAGTCTCGGTATGGTTGTCCTTTGGTTTTACTCGACAACGTTCATCCGATCTACACAACAATTGGCGGGTGTTTGCTGAGAACCCGAGAAAGTGCAATGTCGAGTGTGAGGTTGTTTGTTTGGGCAATACCGGAGGCCAATCAGTGAGGCCGTCTGAACAAGCTTGATTTTTACATTTTCAATGAAAAATGCAGGGGGGAAAGAAGGGAATCCCATATTTTTTCATACCGCAGTATGAATTACAGCACGGCATTGATAACCTTGTTTTAGTTCACGCCGGCTCCTACATTTCAAGCATGGAGACTATGAAAAAGGCTTTACATGTTCAGACCAAAGAAAAGTGGGCTTTCTCAAAAATCATGTTTTTGAGAAAATGTTGCAGACAGTCAGAGAGAGAGAGAGACCGACAGACAGAGCAGAAAGGGCTTGAGATCTTGAAGCGAAAAATAACATCTCCCTCTGTGCTCTCTTCCTCCCCCAGAGTGTTTCACTCACACACCTGTGCCAGAGCCATCTACCATGTGATTGACAGCCAAGACGGAATCCCCAAACCATGAGGGATCTTCAAGGCCAATATCTTTATTTCAGTGTAGCGCTCACCTTGATGTGTGTGAGTAGGGCGGGCGCATTGTGTATGCCTGCGGGGACACACTTCTTGTTGGACGGCAGGGCTTCCAGCTTGCCAAGTAGGTTCCACATCCCCTCCAGCTCGAACGGGGCCATGTGAACTTTGCCCACTGGTGGCTTGGAAGAGGAGCCGTCTGCATCTCCATCACTACTGCCACCCTCGCCCATATCGTCTACGTCTCCGCTGTCGGGGTCTGCCGGAGACGGCTTCTTCAGGCCTGTAGAGCAGAGCGTGACATCAGAAAGGTTTTCCCCAGAACTGGGAGAGAATAAGAAGCTACATGTGGGCCACCCACCGATGCCCAGCGAGTGCTTCTGGAACTCAGGCGTGAGGTAGGAGGTGCCGGTGAGGCTGAAGACGTAGCGCTCCAGGGCATACCAGCACATCTCAAAGTAGAACGGGTAGCGGAACTTGGCGGGCACCTGAAGGGTGCATCAGAGAAGGAATGAACCGATGCTCAATACGGGGAACAAAACCAATGACAGCAGCCTGGAGACTCACCCGCGTGCGGTCCTCAATGCTGGAGATGTGCAGCTGCATTGGAACGTTAAAGCTGTGGAGGAAGTTGCCGCCAAACACCAGGGTGTCCACGGGCGTGTACACGGCATGGATCCAGCCTGGTCAACACACACATTGCTTTGAGGCCTAAGAATAGATAAACTCCTACATCCTTACATGTCTTTCCTATTGACTGGGATGTGACCCAGGCAAGAAACATTTCTGAGAAGGTGTTTCCAATTGAGGCGAGGTAGTAGCCTGGCTATTCCCAGACCACATTGGTGTGGGGAAACTGCTGTCATTTTCGTCAGCTCAAGAGGCGTGATCATCGGGCCTAGTTCAACTGACTCTGCACACAATTGGCTGCTTGCCGCCGCTTTCCTGTCGTCATTGTGTTAAACCAGTAAATAGCGGGCCAGGGGTGGGAGAAGCCAGCTTGTTGATTTGCTCCCGCAAAAACATATCGGAAGCAGGAAGAAATGTTTTGCTCTTCTCCAGACCCTTCTGCAGGGCGATTCAAATCGCCGGCAGAATGGGCGGGGCTGTCCAGTCAAATGAGGTAGTAGATTCTATTATTTTTGTCACTTGGACAGCTTAAAATGTTTCAGAGAGGCATTGAATGCATGAGCAATAGAAGATCATTTTATTCCAAATATTGGACATGTGCGGTAATTAAATCCATGATTCAGTGATGAAGGGGTTACCTGAAGGAATGATGAAGGTGTACCCCTGCTTCAGCTCAATCCTCTGACAGTCAGAAGCACGGTCTCCCAGGAAGACATCGCCCTGTTTCCCTGACAACACCCAGTTCTCATAGAGCTCCAGGTTCTGAGGGGTGGGGGGAATCAGCCAGAACACCTGGTGGGATGGAGAAACACTGCGTTAAGGACATATGACATATGAATAAGGAAGCCTTCTCTAAATCCTGTTGAATGGTCAACTTTAAAAACACTGTTGAGGAATGATTGAAGTGGGCTTCTCTCAGTCCTGTTGAACGATCAACTTTAAAAACACTGTTAAGAAATGATTTAGGTGGCCTTCTCTCAATCCTGTTGAGTGGTCAACTTTAAAAACACTGCATTAAGGACATGATTAGGTTGACTTCTCACATTCCTGTTGAATCGTCAACTTTAAAATTGGCAAACTTCAACAGCTGCTTTATTGTTAACTTTTTAGTTTTGTCGTAATTAAAAAGTATGGCAATTCATATGATTTGTAATGATACATACCTTGCATCCTCTCAGTATATGGTACCAAACTGATGTTCCTCCGAAGTCAATGTGGAAGTCTGTGTAACAGCCCTGCACACTCATCAGGCAGTACCTGAGCAGGCGGACATCAGATAGAAACACTCAGAGAAATCCCAAACATTCCATTTTAAAGCATCTCCACTGCAGCTAAAAAAAACACAAAATTAACTTAAATCTAAAATGTAATAATAGTTTGGTTTTGCACAGGCCATTTGCTGGGAGCAGCCGTACTTCTGGACTTTGGGGTACTGCATGTCAGTGATGGAGTTGGTGGAGTCCCTCTGTCTCTCCTTCAGGTGACGGGGCCACATGTTGTCCACCCAGTCAATCATATCCACCTAAAGAACGCCGCACGCAACACACATGCAGAACATACAGCCACACACCAAGACACACACGGACGGCATTTGAACCTTCGCTTAATAGGCTCTAGACTGTGGACAAATCAGAGATAGTACCCATATATAAGGGCTTTGACTCCGAACTTCCTAATTTGAATATAATTTGAATATCAAGAAATAAATCAAATTTCGAAGGAATATTAGGCAGCCCTTAATATTCGAACCTGTTATGGGCAGGCCAAGAGGGAGAGACGTCGGAGAACCTGACGCAGTCTATTCATAATATTGTAATGACCACGGAAGAGGCAGTGACTGAACAGGGGTTGACACTAACGGTTGCCCGCTTGCCCGGGGCAAGTTAAAAAAATGTTTGGGCAAGTTGAGATTTTTTCTGGTTGCCCGAACGGGCAAGTGGATTTTGGGTGGATGTTAATATAAAAGCTATTTATTCAAATGTTTTTAGAAACTGCAGAACAACCTTTTGTTCCTCAAAACCACACAAAATATAAGTATTTGCAATTGATCAGCGCGCTGTCTTCTCTTCTCTCGGAAAGCGAGTTAACAGACACGCATCGCTTCAGTGCGAATATAGCCCCGCCTTCTGTCACTCACTCGCATTGCGGTCTCTGGCAGTGATTCGCTAAAGGTTAGCCAACACAGCTAGCATCTCAAGTGCAGCACCTCCGCGAACGGTTTAGGTAGAAGTTAAATGGAGTAGTGATGGAGGAGTGCAGTTTGGAAGTACTTTGGATTGAGGCAAATTATCAAGGAAAGTCAAGGACACGGTTTTGGGTTTCATAACTGCACATGCACACAGCAATAGCGATCTTTTTCACGAAATTGGACCCTCACAAACTACTGTATATATTACATGAAGATGAGCCTCCACTTATTCCAACAGTCCAAACCACATCATTCTGTGACTAAACTCGCAAATAACAACTTAAGAAGAAACGTCCCCGTTTCTTTTAACAACCAAAAATTACCTTTGTGATTTTTGTCCACAAAGTTGATTCTGATCGAATAAAACCACCATAAACAGATTATCCAGTATCTGGGCCAAATTTTGCAACTTAACATGGTGTTTTCAATCAATGAATAAGAGAAGGATTCTTAGGAAATAGGTAAATTGCCTTCAATCAGAAAACATATTCTTCAGCGCAATCTAGTGGCCATATATTTATTTGCGAGTGTTTGGCTTGGTGCATTCGATTGCCCTGAACTCTAAATAGAGGTGTCAAGTGTCAATATTGTAAGATACCTACCTTTATTTGTGTCTCATAGTAAGACGGCGCTCCCAACTGATAACGACCAACTGATACTGATAATTATTTCAGGTGGAAATGTTATCTTCCACTTATGCTGTGTTCCATGGCTTTATTCACTTTAACCAAGTATTATCCCCATTGAATATTTCACTTGCACAACAATCTTTCTTTTGGCCCAAAGATGACATTATCGCCCTTGCAGTTGTGGAGATATAATGTATTTACTTTGGGTATGTTCTTTCCTGAAAATTTTTTTCCCCTGATATAAAAAATGGCATAGAATATCGATCTTTTTCCAGGAATAGTGTTGAAGTTAGAAAATCCAGTATCGTGACTGGCAACCCTACTAGAAACGCGATTGTGATTATTCAGTTAGAGCTACAAGAAACTTGAAAGTTAAAAAGACATATCTTTGCTACTACCTCTGACATTTAGTTATGTACATTTGCATAAAATCATGCAGGTCTACATATAACTTGGCGATAGCTTTAATAGGTTGGAACAGTGGACTGAAATCACTTCATGGCACGATGTGACCGCTCGATGAATAACTAAACAAAGAGAAGTTTGTTATTTTTTAAATACAACATGTGTGGAAGCTAACATTCAGCTTCAGTCTGAGCTAGGATGATTTTTCTGAGCCCCCCAAAAAACAGGCCGGGTGCCTGGCATTGGGGGGGCCCGTTCAAGATTCTGATTATAATTTGGGCAAGTGAACATTACATTCGGGCAAGTTGAACCTGACCTGTACTTGCCCGATGGGCAAGTGCTTTATAAACCTTAGTGTCAACCCCTGCTGAAGTATTGATTAGACAGCGATTTATTAGAAACCTAATAAACCGTTGGAACACGCAAGACCGGTAACCATAGCAACGCCGGTAAACAAACCTCGCAAAACCCAATCCAGGGCTGAATCCGAATACTCATACTTATAGCATGCATTTTGTAGTACGCCACAAATATAGCGCGTCTGAATGCTCAGTACGCATTGTGTAATACGGAAAACGTTAAAGAATGCGTACTACCGCCACAGTATACAACGGTAGGTCACTATGCTATCCCACAATGCAACCGGAGTCTGGTAACGAACGAAGAAGAGATGGCTGACCCGACACTACCAACAGCGGCTTAGAAAGACGTCGTAGAAAGCGGCGAAAAAAGGAGACATTAAAAAAGTAAAGTAAGTAATTAACTAAAAAGAGAAATTTTTAATTTAATAGCAACGATGACAAGACGGATAACAGGTAACTTATCAAGGTAATTTTGCCGGCATCTGAGGGGAGATTACGTCATCTCCAAACTAACCGGTGGAGTTTCAGAGGCGTTCTACGCATAGCTGTAGACCGTACTACACTGTCAAGTGTAGAATTTCCTAATCCAATGAAAATCGCCGGCAGGGATGCATTTCTCAAATTACACTGGGCGGAACTATTTTGTCCCGCCCACGGACGCTCTGGCATCTACGGATACGAATACTCGCGTTCTTTATCATTTTATTTGTGAGGAAATTTTTCACGGATATGCAACTTCTGATACATTAGTTCAAATTTGGGTTTACAAATGCACACCTTTTGGGCAGGTTCTCAGATTATGAAACACGGGTGTGCGAATGTGTTTTGCACCAACTGCGCTGCAATAATTGTAGCAAAAGGATTTGTGCACCTGTAACACAGATTTGCGTACTCGTAGACCCTATTTTGTGTTTACAATTGTATAAAAAATATTTACGACTACAAATGTACTGTTACACATTTGTGACTTTAGAGTACACATGCAAAATAAATATATACGACTTCAAATTTACTGTGACTTTAGTGTACGCATTCAAATTCTGCAGTTACAGGTGCTAAAGACTTTTGCTACAATAATACTTTATATATCTTGTCGCGTTTTGCCACCTGCAGAGAAAAGGAAAATGGAGCCGCAACAGAAGTCCAAACAGTGACTCCAAGTGGCTGGAAATGAATGATGAACGCACTGAAATGTGCGCTCATGAGAGCTCTGCACCACACACACACTGGAGAACTGTGTAACATCAGCTCATACAACCCAGTCGCCAAGAAAAAACGTTGACGGTGTACGTTTCCATGAACACTGGATACGTAGCATTTCAACGTAAAAAATAGCGTGTTATACCTACAGTATCCACGCGTGCCGCTGTGGAGGCGGGTTTCGGGGTTTGGGTTTCACGGCTTTCGCGGCAAATTGTGGACACCATTGTTTAGAGGGGGGGGGGGGGGAGGTAGACTGTTGTTGACCGGGGGGGGGGGGGGGGGGGGGGGGGGGAGACACGTTTATTGAGGGGGACGACGACGACACGATTGTAGGGGGGGGGGGGGGGGGGCACACGTTTGTTGAGGGGGAGGGGGGAGACACGTTTGTAGGGGGGGGGGGGCATGCTCGACAACGAGAGTTGGTTTTTATTGAACGCTCGACAACGAGAGTTGGTTTTTATTGAACGAGACTTCAACACGGAACAGCTGCACGAAACGATGGTCACGTCACTCTCGGTGACGGTGTCGACAACAATGAACACACTAACAATGTTAATAGAACAACACACAACCACATCACATCCCGAACCCATTAACCCCACTTAATCCTAACAAAAAAACAAGTTAACAAAAGCCCCTTTTGTCAACTGACAACCCCAATTCCCAGAATCCCCCGCGGCTCCGGAACACGGCGTAGCCTATAATAATCTTTATTATCTGAATGGGAAATGCAATATTTTAGGAGAGATACACCATTAAACGCGTTTCTAATGACATTTCTAGCGAGAAATGTACATTTTCCTTACATAATCTTCAGTCAGTGAATGTGTATGATCTTTATTCATCTTTATTATCTGAATGGGAAATGCAATATTTTAGGACCGATTCACCGTTAAACGTGTTTTTAATAACATTTCTAGCGAGAAATATACTTTTTACTTGCATAATCTTCAGTCAGTGATTGTGTCTGATCTTTAGTTTTATAGTTATTAGGATTTGATCGGCTCGCTCGCATGTTTCAACGACGTCAGGTTGTTAGGAATAGGGACGCTGCTTTCGCTAAACTAGCAGCTCACGTGCTTCCTGCGTTTGCGTTATTAAACTGTTACTTTATGTAACTTTTAATGATATCATCTTGTTAGAAACACGTATATCTGAGAGCCAACCCAGTCGCCAAAAGCATACGTTGACAGTGTACGTTTCGTGAACACTGGATTACGTCGCATTTCAACATAAAATAGCGTGTTATACACTAGGCCTGCAGCGGATTCGAATTGTATCCGAATCCGTTCGGTTCGTTTGCCACAGTTCGGAGCATTCTGGAGATCCGCGGATTTCGGTTTCATGAAGGCATTGCCTTATGTAGCGTATTTTGCCTACTGTAGCCTACGTCCGATACCAAAGGGTGTTTAGGACCCAGCGGAATGCATTCTCTCCAGTGCTGCCCGAGCCAATGAGACTTTTCCCGACCCTCCCTTCAGTAACTCTCCAGTGCGATAGCTGTAATAGGTTGTTTTCTGAAGTTCAAGCGCACGATTCCTAAATTTAAAGAAAGTAATTGATACAATTATATTCTAAATATACGGGAGATAAATACAAATGGGTGATAAGCGGGATAACGGCCTTCGAGGTCGACCGGTTCGATGGAAATAATGGACAGGTAGAGGCAACTCTGGCTTCATGCTGCGCTCGTCGCCAGAGTTCTAAGCCTCGTCGGCCGTTATCCTTTCCATGTTACACTCAGTGCACCATGTTTTCAAATGCATTTAGGGGAACATTTATTGCACAAAAAAGCCTTAGAAGTTGTCTGATTGCAGTCAATTAACACATTGCAAATAGCCTGTGGGTCTCATTCATTTTTGTGTTTCTCCCCCAAACCCTCCGTAAAAAAAAAGTCTGCCTTTTTACTATCACGGACATGATCCTAATCCGAACCGTATCCGAAACCGAAGCCCAAAACGGTTATCCGAACCGAACCGTGGACACACTGATCCGTTTCACCACTATTATACACACACACGCACGCACACACACACACAAGCACACACACGCACGCACAGACACACGCAGACAGACACAGAGACACACACACACACACACACGGTGCATTTCGCTGCTAAAACAACAACAACAAAATATTCCCTCAAATATTATTACTAAAGAACCGTTTTCCAAAGAACGAAATGTAAACCAATGCATTCTGAATGGGAGTGTTTCTCCAATTTTTCCATGCTACACAGAACGAAATGTAAACCCATGCAAAAAAAAAATTCATGGTCATAATAATTTAAATATCATTAATCTCCTGAGTGTGTTGGGTGGTATTCAATTTTTTTCAACGGGGCTGGTGCCGTCTCCTTTTGACCTTTTGACCCCAGACTTCTGGGGGAATAGCTGAATCAATTCATTAGTCAATCAGAAGCATGTGGACGAACAAGGTGTCCTTCAACATCTACGCTTCCAGGCGATTGCAACGGTGCCACACATGAGCATATTCGAACATGTTTAATGGTAGTAATTAGCTGTCGAAATTGGAGGCCTTAATCAATAATGAGCAGGTATTGATTTGCTTCCCGATAAAAATTTGTGACAAATTACATGTTATTTAGCATCTACACGTTGAGCTGAGTCCAATGACACCAAGCATGACACTCTAGCTAATGGTAACATGTATTTTACATGGTACACCTAGGTCTAGGACATGATCTCGGTGTAGCAAGAGGGCGAGCTTGATCTCATTGGACTCAGCTTAACGTGTAGATGCTAATTAACATGTAATTTGTCAAGGGAAGCAAATCTATAGCTGGTCATTATTGATAAAGGCCTCCAAAATCGACAGCTAATTACTACCCCGAAACATTAAAATATCATCATGTGTGGCACTGTTGCAATCGTCTCGAAACGTAGATGTCAAAGGACACCTTGTTTGCCCTGTTGCACGACCGGGAAGATATTTTCATACTTCTAATGGATTGATTCATATTTTAAGGTTCTCGGAGTGAGACTTTAAGCGGCTGCAGCAGAAGTGTTGAGACGAAAGATGATATCAAGACATTAATAGAATATTCCCATTCACATTATGATTCTTCGTCATAACATCCGACCAAACATCCTTTACATTCACCGAGCGAAGATTATGAAAGTCCAGGCCCCCCCTTCCTGCACTCGGGGTCCGACCGGGCCAAGTTTCGGTGCGGGGGTCCCAGTTAGGCCCTAGAATATGGTATTCAAATTTCAGGGCGGTAGGACCTTCCTATCTCAAAAACTGTTTTTCCACCACATTCTGAACCATTAGGTCTCGCAGGCAACACTTCTGAAGGGGCTTTGTCCAAATGACAGTCCATTTGGGAAAACTTTTTTTCTCTATGGGCTAGAACTACAAATCTTGGATATGTCGTTCTCGGGGCCCCGGGAAATGTGTGTAAACATTTTAGCATCCCTAGCTATCTCGAAAAGGCCGGAAAAGGGACGTGACCTCCAACAGTACAGTCACTGTACATAAGACAGAGGTTAGTTTCTAGGCCCCATTTTTTGCGGGATGGAAGTGTACATTTGTGGCTTAATGTGTGTAGACACAGCTGGCCTGTGGCCACGTCTTTGAAGTCTGGGGTCAAAAGGAGCCGGCACCACGCCGCTTATGAGATGACAAAAAGTGAATCTGTATTTCTCTCATAACATTTTGTCATTATTGAAGAGAGGCCTGATTCTCAGATGTTGGACTGTTAGGGTATAGGTCTGGGAAGAACTTCAGGCCAAAATCTTGCAAGCGAGCCGCTGGGTGGAGGTGCAACGAGATGGAGCACTTGCTGAGTCCTTTCCTGTAGGGCTGGAGCCACAGGTTGAAGCGTATATCCGTCCTTTGAAACCCCCTTTGATATATAAGAGACCCCAAGGTACAGTTTACTTAAATGTTCTCGCCTCAGTCACCTATTGCATCACTTCCTTTAGGGCTTCGGCCTCCTAATTGATCATTGTAGTATAATTGAATGCCCTCTTTCATATTATGATACTTCCACCACTGGGACGTGGCAACAACTCTCCAAATCCATATGGGGGGGGGGGATGCTTTTGGACAGTAGGGGTGTACACTAGACATAAATAGGAAGCAAACTCAGGAGAAGGAATGACCTCTCACAAATATTTATTGAATAAATTGTTTCAAATAACCCTGCCTCGTTAAATCAATGAACTTGGTTTTTTGATTCAAAAATAGGTTATCGAAGAAGTCTAAACTGCAGAAAATAAAAACATCCAAGCTGCCTTTTAAGGATACCTCGGAATATCTGTCTATTTTTTAACCGTCGGACCCCAGTTTACGACAAAAACAACACAATTTACGGCAGCTCCTTTGCCGCGTGGTTTTTAGAGCCATGTAAGGATTAGCGGGGGCGGTCGATAGCAACCACCATAGCAACCATGACGGTCAAGTGACTTGATGCAGCCCCGTTGAAAAAAATAGAATACCACCCAACACACTCAGGAGATTAATGATATTTAAATTATTATGACCATGAAGTCTTTATTTGCATGGGTTTACATTTCGTTCTGTGTAGCATGGAAAAATCTGAGAAACACTCCCATTCAGAATGCATTGGTTTACATTTCGTTCTTTGGAAAACGGTTCTTTAGTAATAATATTTGAGGGAATTTTGTTGTTGTTTTAGCAGCGAAATGCACCGTGTGCGTGTGTGTGTCTGTGTGTGTCTGTGCGTGCGTGTGCGTATGTGTGCTTGTGTGTGGGTGCAAGAGCTGCCGCCACAACCCTGGTGAATACCCTCGGGGAGAGGTAGAGACCAAAGGGAAGTACCCTGAATTGAAAATGCCGGCCGCGAAAGGCGAACAGGAGGAAGTGCTGATGGCGCGGTGCAATTGGGACGTGGAAATATGCGTCCCTTAGGTCCACCGTGGTGAACCATTCTCCCCTTGCGACCACCCGCAGCGTGTCGGATGCGGTGAGCATGTGGAATGGCAGGACCTTCAGGAACCTGTTGAGTCCCCTCAGGTCGAGAATTGGGCGAAATCTGCCATCTTTCTTCTTCACGAGAAAGTATCTTGAGTAGAATCCTCTGGGGTGCAGCAGAGGATCCACTGGCTCGATTGCCCCTTTGGCTAGAAGGGTGGAAAACTCCTGGTCCAGAGCCAAGGCCTCTGCCGGGTCGTTGACGACAGTCATTTTGACCCGGCTGAAGGCTAAGGGCCGGCGTCGGAACTGCAACTCGTACCCTTGGGTCAAGGTGGAAACCACCCAAGGGTCTGAAGTACAGGCAGCCCAGTAACTGAGCTGCTGATGGGAAAAACACCTGACGACCGGCCCCGAGGGCCTAGCACCTACCCCCCCGGCCTCCTGAGGCCCTGGGGGGCTGTCGGTTGGGATGTGGGGCACGGGGCTGCCAGGAAGGTAGGCGTTCGGGGGCCCGAAAGCCATCCATGGGCTGTTGCGCAGCCCGCTGAGACCTTCGTAGGCCACCGGAGTATTCAGGTGGCTGAAAGCGCCGCTGGGGGACTGCCGAGGGGCCCCCAGGCCTGCTAGGAATGGACACACTCCTATTTAGGCCTGACAGCTGCTTCCTGGTCTGCCTAGCTCGGGCAGCCCCCTCCAGCGCTTCCAGGGCAGCTGACCCAAAGAGCTCCCCTGGTTCCACCTGCACCGCACGAAGGATCCTCCTACATGTCTCTGTCAGGGGCGACTGCGCAAGCCACACCTGGCGGCGAGTCTGCACGAGGGTGGACATAGTGCGCCCCAACTACGACCCAGTTCCCAATACGACCCATGCGCGCCGCTGCGTTGTAGGCCTTTGACAGGAGGTCGTCTGTGACCCTGCACTGTGGCCGAGGACACCTGGCATTTGGCCTCAGAGCCTCATCAGGAGCCAGAATTAGGGAGGCGATGGCAGGCTCGACTGCTGGCATGCGGCCCAGCCCAACCTGCGCCGCATTCTGCATGGCAGCCAAGGTCCGGGCATCCGACGTCGAGTGGGATAGGGCCCTAGTGTCCCTCCAGCAAGCATGGAGCTCCTTCAGGTACTCCTCTGAAGGAGGGACGGAGAATGTGGCCGGGACAGGGTTGCGCCTGTTAGCCTAGCCACTCTGAGCACCCAAGGCAGGAGGCTGCAGTTCATGCAGACGCTGTCCGTGAGGCTCTCCCTCAAATGCTCGAGACCGAGGCAAGGAGGGCAACTGTCGTGGCCGTCCTCAGGCTCAAGAGGAGCCGCACAGGCGACACATAGGTGGGCCATTATGGAGGCAGCCACCGGCAGCGTACTGGGAGCGGAAGCGAGAGCACTTCCCTTGCCAGTAAAAATGAAAAACCGAAACTAATTAGCCTGAGCGTGATCGCTGCTACTAATTATAAACCAAACAAGGGCCAAATGCGGCGTTAACGGGAGCGGGAGCGAGAACACTGCCTTCACCAGAAAATTAAATCGACCGATATTAATTAGCTTGAGCGTAAGCGCTGCTGCTAAAAAAGAGGGGAAACCAAACAAAAACGTTACTGGGAGCGGGCGCGAGAGCACTGCCTCCACCGGTAAGTTGTAAGGAAAAAATAAATTGATGGTTAGAACAGAGCAAAGCTAACGGCTAACAGAACAAACAATAACAGAACAAAGAGGCGAACGAGTGCTGGGAGCGGGAGCGAGCACACTGCCCTCCCAAACAAACGCCGGCCACTCTTCTTATAGTTACTTTCACTAAGTATCTGTATGAACTAGCCACAGCCTCTGGAGGACGGGTTACCCGCAGCTCCGACCTTGGTCACGAGGCTGCACGTAGCCAGTTGTAACAACTTCCTTCCTTTCTCAAACAAAGGTTCAATACGGTACCTGCGCAGCGAGAAGATGTAAGGAACAGATCCTCTAATGACACCGGAAGATATAGCCTTCCCGGTGTCACGTGGGGGTCACAGGTGACTATGTTGGTATTAGGTTCTCGAAATGCGCATGCGCGAGGTGGAGATCCAGTGCTTTAAGCACCGCCTCTGGCGGTCAGTAAGGATGAAATAGAACTGATATCTGATTGGCTGGACTCGATTTCCGACAAGACGATTGGTTTGAATGTATCACGCAGAGTTCCCGTTGTCCGGTAATTACCGGTCTGTGACCGGTAAAAAATGAGGAGGACCGAAAATTCTAAATGTCTCCGGTCAGAATGACCGATTGCAAATAAGGCCCCGTCCACACGAAGCCGAAACGGGGGAAAACGATCCGGTTTCGTTTTATGCTTAATGTTCAAGGCGCTGGTTCTCCACAGAAGAAAGTGGAGCGCATCAACCCTGCGCTCATACAGCATGCGCGCTGTATACAAACATTCAGTCACGAGGAGATTCAACCATTGAGCAGAACAAAATTGAGCAGGTCTTATGTTCCCCGTTGTTTTTCATCATCGGCCTGTGACCTTCAGCACTCACTGGATCGGCTGGCGGCCGAGTGTGAAGCGGCTGGGATGAGGATCAGCACCGCTAAATCTGAGGCCATTACTCTTAGCAGGAAACCGATGGATTGCTTACTCCGGGTAGGAAATGAGTCCTTAGCCCAAGTGAAGGAGTTCAAGTACCTCGGGGTCTTGTTCGCGAGTGAGGGTACTATGGAGCGTGAGATTGGCCGGAGAATCAGAGCAGCGGGGGCGGTATTGCGTTCGCTTTACCGCACCGTTGTAACGAAAAGAGAGCTGAGCCGCAAGGCAAAGCTCTCGATCTACCGGTCGATCTTCGTTCCTATCCTCACCTATGGTCATGAGGCCTGGGTGATGACCGAAAGGACGAGATTGCGGGTACAAGCGGCCGAGATGAGTTTTCTCAGAAGGGTGGCTGGCGTCTCCCTTAGGGATAGGGTAAGAAGCTCAGCCATCCGTGAGGAACTCGGATTAGAGCCGCTGCTCCTTTACTTAGAAAGGAGTCAGCTGAGGTGGTTCGGGCATCTGGTAAGGATACTCACTGGGCGCCTTCCTTGGGAGGTGTTTCAGGCACGTCCAGTGGGGAGGAGACCTCGGGGAAGACCCAGGACTAGGTGGAGAGATTATATCGCAACACTGGCCTGGGAACGCCTCGGGATCCCCCCGTCAGAGTTGGTCAATGTGGCCCGGGAAAGGGAAGTCTGGGGCCCCCTGCTTGAGCTGCTCCCCCCGCGACCCGACCCCGGATAAGCGGACGAAAATGAGATGAGATGAGATAATTGTATAATAATATCACGGCCAAAAGCTCTGTGCGCCTCCGGATGGCCGTAACGCGGGGAGCTCTCGTAGGGATTCGGCTTCTCGGGGTTTGTTTACCGGCGTATCAATATACTGCGTCAGGTTATCCGACGTCTCTCCCTCTTCCACAAAAGGTAAAGACATGCAATGGTAGTTATCTCGGCCAGAATTTGGCAGTAATGGTGGAAAAAGTAACAGACCGGGGAACATAGAAAAAAAAAAAGGGATGAGATGAGATAATTGTAGGGGTCCTATTTTCCCCGGTCACATACATATCGGGGAACATAGGACCCTTTTTTGGGAAAAGCAGGGAACATAGGACCCTTTTTAAAAAAAAGGGTCCTATGTTCCCCAGTCTCATACAAAGAGGGGAACATAGGACTCAGGGAACATAGACACGCTCCCCTATAGACTACCGTAGGTTTATGAACTAAACGGCGGCAAGCTAGCGAAAGCCGGCGGCAAGCTTTGCGGAGCACCGGTATTTAACAACCATGGCGAATCAAAATATGATCACACACTTCTTCTTTATATAGCCTGCCTATCAATTTTTTTAAGTGCAATAAACACGGACAATATCCGACCGTTTTTTTTCCAATTTGACCGGTAAAATGAAACCTTCCCGGTCACATGACCGGCACCAATTTCTTCTAGCGGAAACACTGGTATCACGTGGTATGCTCTCAAGCTTCCTGGTTAGCTTTTGCCATAAGAATCTTTAAAGGCCGTTTTCTCAAAATTAGTTTTTCCTCACAAGCCAAGCAAGGAATCTCCACTTCTGCAGCACCTACATGCACCAAACTTTAGAATCTTATTCTCAGCTACTATATGAAGATTTTTACACTGGGATTTGTTGATGTATCATTCTTGGCCTGATTTACATGACATTTTATACATAAAAATAGGGCGGCAATACATTTTTTAAGGCATTGGCAGTATTTTCTGATTAACTGGATAACGAAAGGAGATATCTAATCCCCTTTGTAAATATTTTCTATTTAATAAAGTAACATGAAAAACTAATTTTGAGCCTGGCTTTTTCCAATGGTCCGATTCTTCGTTTCAAAATATATGCACATTTGCGCATATCTTAGTGGATATAGCCTAATTAGCATATCTTAACATACAATTACAGAAAACTTCCAATGCATTTTCTTCTTCTAATCATGTGGCTAATCAACCGGTAAAGTTTCATAAAGATATCGGTAAGTTAAAAAAAATCCTATTCACCTGCCAAGTCTCGCCTTAATGAATTAATTTTTTATTTATTTTTTTAAGTGGACCGCAATCGCGCTATAGGGGGATTATTTGTTTATCAACATGGCGGATGCACGAGCAGAATGATTGCAAAAAGAGAATTATCTGTGGGATAAAGGCCTGGACGAATTTCGAATTATAAAAATGTAAACTTTATGTTGAAAGTATGGACTGTCGCAATTCCCATTGAAACAATGGCACGGTGATTATTATTTTCTTTTTTACGGTTTTCGTTTACTGATTTTTCCTAAACGGTTATGATTTACTAACAGGTTACACGTGTACACGTGTACACCCCTATTGTAAACATAAAGTGAAGAATTAAACAAATAACTAAAGTGATAAAGTTTAAATACATTTGAGATAATATATAGAATAGCTGAGCTGTTAAAGCTGATAGTTTTAAATGGTTGAAACAATTCTGTGCAAGTGTGATTTTGTGTGTGTCATCACTTGTAGTAAACAGGAAGTTTTATTGACGTTATTCTTTCACATAGTTAACCGAGAAAAGCTCACAAAACGATATGGCTTGTATGGTTGGAGTCCTTCGATATATAATAATCATATTTCCAATCGATTAATCATTGTAATCGATGTCCACGATGCCCGAAAAGGTTAGCTTTTGTGATCCCCATAAGCGTGGCGATCACAAACTCTTTGATCCGCTCTAGCCCAAGCTGGAGCGTGCGATGTGACGTGACCGCGCATGATCGCGCTCAGCAGCAGCCGAGGACAGACGTTCAAACAGCCAGGCTTCTATTCCACTTTAAGGTTGGAAAACTGCCACACTGCTGACATGACTGATCAACAGGTAGCTCTTATGCGCATGCGCCTAATTGGCGACGACTATGGTTATCACGCGACACGCTGCGCGGATCGGATAATTTTTTACTCCAGTCTCCGATCAATCTTACTGGGCCAATCGGATCGGGACAACCCTAACACACACACACACACACACACACACACACACACACACACACACTTGCAATGTCTTTGAAAATCATGGATGTCTCCTGAAAGCTTGCATACGTCAGAATCTAAATGTGGATGGGCCTCCTCCAAACATTAGGTCTCTTTGAGTGAGAATGCTCTTCCACGTGAGGCTTGTTTGAGTGTGCATACCGTGGCCGGTCTCTTGACCAGATTCTCCAGCTTGGTGTGGCTGAACTCAAGGGAGATGACGTTGTACAGCTTGTCCCGCTGTGCGTGCGGCGTCTCGTAGTAGCGCCTCCACTGCGCCATGGACATCTCCGTGCCTTTCTGCGTGCTCACGTCCATCACGTCCACCATGCGTCTGCTCCCTGGAGGGGGGGATGGCGGTTAGTGAATCACAGTTCTTACTGAGACTCACCGCGTTGAACGGGAGAAGGCGCCAAACTACAGTGTTTCCCACACATTGACGAGACTATGGCGCCCCGCCATAGTCTAATTTCGGCCGCCATAGTCTCTGCGTGCAAAAAAAAACGAATGGTTGCCATTGTTTGCTCTGATGTGAAAGGCGTGTTCGTGGGGAAGTGTGCTGCATCAAGACATCAACTTATTAAAACAATGTGTAATGTACATGGTTCTTGCACCATTTTTAAAGTCAAATTTAAGACTTTTTAAGACCAACACAATAAATGAAGACCTAAAAAATGTCTGAAAAATTATTTGATAGAAAAGGTGTGTATAATTGAGTCACTTATACACATCAACCGTAGCCGTAGTACTAGCAGTAGTAGTACTCTTGCAAAGTTATCTCGGAAGCGCGCGGACACGACGATACGCGAACACATTAACCCACCCGTGTCACCCATAGTCACCCATGACCCGTCGCTTAGCAACCGGACACGCTGGGGTTGATATGTTACCGGACTACTGTAACTACTACGGAGTGATAACAAAGACATGAATCAGGCAATAAATCCACCGTCCTTGACAGCGGTCATGTTTGGAGTGCGGAGTGGACCAAATGCAAACTACTGCAGCTTTCCTAAGTTAAACCCCAAACTAATCGGAATAAGTGTATGCATGTCGATTAGGGGTGTGCCAAATAATCGTCATGACGATGCATCGCGATTCTAATTTTCACGATCTACTGCATCGATTGTTGACGCCAAGAATCGATTATTAATTTAAAAAAATGAATAATTAAAAAATATAAATATATTTTTTTTTTATATAGTTTTATAAAGCCTATTCACTTTGTGGCATCAGTTTGTCCTCTTATGTTTATGAAATGATATTGTTGTTATAATGGCAGCTACTTCCAAAAGGGGAAATGTTTGAATGTTTTCATTTCATTGGTTTAAAGGACCACTGAGGCCATGTAAACGGCACTGATTATCCCTATTTTGTTATTTTAAGTTTTATAGATCCATAGCACTTCTTGTCAGTGTATCCAGTAATAGTCGTTTCAATAAATACAGCTATGTATGAATTGAGTTGCTTTGAGTTATCAATTGAACACACTATCCAGATCATACACAGCCAGTCAGCCACTGGTAATGGCTTAATTTTTTTTTTTTAACAGTGTTCAGTGAAAATTCGCAATGCATCGCAATAATTCAAGTATCGCGATGCATCGTGATAGAATCGCATCGTGGCATGTGAATCGTGATACGAATCGAATCGTGACTTCTTTGGCAATACCCACCCCTAATGTAGATTATAGCAGACTACACCACCTCTTCTGTAGCCGAATACAATTATATTACGAACAGATAATTGTATTCTGATTGAGGCGTATTATATGATCCTTTTCTATTCCGATTGAGCTGTTCTTCCACATCTATGCGGATCAGATGTGTCCATGTAAACACGGCTGACAGTGAACACACACACACACACACACACACACACACACACACACTTTGAAGCAGAACTTCCTTATTCGAATATAATGCGAATATCAAAAATTAAATCAAAATTCAAACGAATATTAGGCAGCCCTTAATATTCGAACCTGTTATGGCAGGCCAAGAGGGAGAGCGTCGGAGAACCCGACGCAGTCTACTCATAACATTGTAATGACCACGGAAGAGGCATTGAATGAAGTATTGATTAGACAGCGATTTATTAGATACCTAATAAACCTTCGGAACACGCAGGACCGGTAACCATAGCAACGCCGGTAAACAAACCCCGCAAAGCCCAATCCAGGTCTTACTGAAGGAATTTAATGGTCAAAATATTATTATGCAAACTTTGAATATGATTTTTGGGAAAAAGTCTGTCACACAATTTAATTAATTTACTGTTTGGAATACTTACATTAAAATGATCCAGCATGAAATGTGATCCATAGTACCGCGATAAGACATGGCTGTCGGTGTCGTCCGTGGACCAGTACCTCACATGGATATCCATCCGTTTGCTTTTAGTGGTTTTGTTCACTCTCATCGAACATGAGGACGTACTGTTTATCGCTAATGCTGCGTGACAGCTCTCTTTTTATGAAAGATGCGATCCCGTATTTGGCTAGATAGGCCGTTTTGTTTTCACCGCAGGTGAACGACTTCGCAAACTCAGAATCTGGGAACATAGCAGCCAAGACGCTACTAATGTCCTTGTTCGATTTGAAGGAAGCCACGGATGCTGAACTTTTCAGTCCACTTCTTTCAAATAATACGGGCATCGGTGTAGTCCCGCTAGCTGCCACGGAGTATCGGATATATTTCTGCGACCTCATGTGGGACTCAAGAGCTTTTGCTCCCATGGTCCCTAGTATGAATGCCTTTCGGGATAAACGACACCTTGCCTCGTAGTCACCTGCCTTCTCCAACCACCCCCGAAACGTATCCTCCTCAAACCATTTCTCATTGAATTTGCAATGTCCCATCCTGAAAGTAGCGCAAGTTGGCCTAATGATGTCAACCGTCACTAGCTAAAAGTAGCGTCAGCAAGTTAGCCTACAGACGCAGCTGCAGGCTGCAGATGCATCCTGGCCCCCCGATGACTGTTGTCAACGTTAACGTGACGTAAAACTCCTGAAAATGCCGTAATTAAAAGACGCACTAGGTGATTTGTTGTGCGCGACAATTTCCCCTAGTCTTAAAAAACCCTCTGCAAAATTTAATACCTAGAGCAAATTTACAGTAAATTTAAGACAATTTATGGCCTTAATTTTACACAAAAAAAATTAAGACTTTTTAAGGACCCGCGGGAACCATGATGTAACAAGTATATCAAGTAATGTACAGGCAATTAATAAGGGATGGACAGGTTGGATTTACTAACCTACAAAGATCTTAACGTCGTTCACACTGAAGTCAGGATCTGGCATTCTGAAGTCAAACGAGAAGGACAGAAAATCTCAGATCCAAATGGCCATTCGCCAATTGATTTAATCCACGGCAGCCTTGCTAGATATTAGCTTACTTGATTCCTAATCCATCTGGCTTCTCGAAGATGATGGGATCCCTCAGACCTCCTCTTTGAATGTACTCATATGTCAGATCTGAAAGCAGCAGAACATGGAGATGACATGCCCACAAAACATTCTGTCAGACCTTTGAATATATTACTTAATTATGTCTGATAATTACAAGTCAACGTTCAGAAAATGTTTTCCTGACCACCACAACAAATACTGTATTACCCCAGTAATCTATGAATGGTGAAAGGGTTGAAAGGATAATCATTGAAACATAACCATTGCATAACAATGGCAGATTCAGCAGTCCTATAGCAGGATTTGTGGGGGGACCCAGAAACTAAAGGACTGAAATACGCCTTGTTTCCTGTTTCATTAGAGACATTTAAACAAGAGCAATCCATTGGTGGAGAGGATGAAACATTCATTCTGCTAAGGGTATATCTACAGTGGCATGTGTCTACAGTATTTTTTTCAAAGAACATTGGTGTCCAACAGGATGTTTTAGCTTCTCTCCCCAGCGGGAATAGTTTCCCAGTGCGACAAGTCCAGTAGTATAAATGGTGAGGCGTACTAAATGTGGTCTTCTCTTTAAACAGTCCAAGCAGTACTTGGTTCGTACCCTTGCCCTCCATCCGTACCACCCTGTCCGAGCTGAACCGCTCGCTGTGCACTTTGTCCTCCAGGTCAAACATCCTGCGTCCATCAATCTCCTCGTCTGAGATGCCGTCGTCATGGTAACGTCTCCGGGAACCTGTGCGCTTTATTTTGGAAAGGAAGGCAACGGACAGAAAGAGAGACAAATTTATCAATAGAAAGTAGGCAAGTCTGATTAGGAAAAGAGAGAAAAGAGGGAAATGGAAGATTCATTCTTCAAAAGTGTTAATCAAATCCCCTTTCTTAAATATGTGACACATTTAATATGACTGTGTATCCTTATTACAGCCATAACATTGACGTTTCAAAATACAGACGAAAAACGTGCTTTAAACTGCAAACAACAGTTCAAAGTGGGACCTTACACCTTTAGATTATGAGCTCTAATGTGAGCCCCAAATGTGCTGTGGATGATTAGCCAGGAAGGTTCATGCAAACACAGCAGCCCTAGACCATTGCCATTAAAGAGGAAAGCAACAGAGGAGCAGTGACCTACTGTACTGGGTGCAGCCTCCAATGAACATGCGATGATCTCTCCATCTTCCCCCAAATGTATCCCTCCCCTGCCCATGCCAGTTTAAGCGCGCCGTGCCAACAACACCCTGGGAACTCGGCCTCCTCATATCCCACAAAAACAACAACAACACGATGATACCCACAGCATGGCAGGGGTGTCATTTCCCGCAAGTCAGAGAACAGAGAACACAAACTACTTCATTATTTTAAAATGGTGGAACTTTGACCACTTACCAGGCGAGTGCTATGTCGCGGACGACCCTCCTCTGCCTTGGAGGATTTTAGGGCAACTTTGGTCAGAGAGGACATTTCCAATACGAAACGAAGACCAGTTTGTGAAGTTGAATGGCGAAGATGATAGTCTAGTGATTGTGAACTCACAACACGGCTGAACAGCCGTCAGACGCTGTGGGGCTCTGTGCATCCACGCATAATGGCGCGCTGATGTTGAAGAACATGGAGCTCACGTCAACTCAACTGTTGTGTTTCACAGTGGGTTACAGCAACAACATTTACGCTCTGACAAACGTTACCCTGATACTGCTCCAGCTGACAAACGTTTCCCCGATACTGCTCCAGCTGATGTACCCTTATTGGTGAAGCCCTGCACGAGATCTCGTTCCGATAGAACACCCAGCGTGCAGCTCCTCCTCCGTAATAAACGTTAGGTAGACGTTAGGTAAACGTGAGGATATCCCTTAGATTACAATCGCCGCCATTTTTTCCCAACAAAAAACATGAAATATGCCCCGCCCACAAACATAAACAGCCCAATGAAAACAAAGGAAGTGGGTCGTTTATTCGTCTAAACCCAAGTCATTTACTAGCTTTGTGGAATGTCATTGGATGAGAACATCCAATAATATGTCGGTCAGAGGAGAGTGGCGAACGGCGCGTAACGACTCACTGAATTCAGCCAATGAAACCTCTGATGCTGTTCGGACACTGCCCCCTTTCCATTAGAATGGTTTTAAATAGAAATGGCAAAAAACATGGCAATAACAACACAATATTTTCACTCACCACCATAATTAAGCAGCACGGTTTGCGTTTGTACGATGGGATTAATCCACTATACGTGTTGCCATTTCCTCCCTTGGTTTAAGTCTCCAGAAGCGTGAGCACGGCGCTGTGAGCAACGCTCTGCAGCGAGGATGAGGGCTGGACCGCCATTAGGCCGAGTCATTCCGGAAACCACTAGCGATTGGCTGCTTCATGGGGCTAACCAGCTGCGATTGGTGTTCACAACCTGTCATTCTGGAAGGACGGTTTCCGGCAAGGGAATCATGCCCAACAATATTTAATACGCATAATAGAAAAACCATCGGCTATTAATTATACAACATTAAACAATACTGGTATGTTGTTGTAATGTAATTGTTATTTATTGAAAACTGAGAACGAACGCTACAAAAGCCACGACCCCAACATGCATGTTCTCAAATGGCCTACAACTTCCTGCAGTATTTCAAGTAGGCCTACCTAACAACGACATGAACGAACTGTATCCACACACACGACAAGACATGATGCTACGAGGAGGTTGATCAGTCTCAGGCCCTTTCACCACACCAAACACACATATGGTTCGGATCCAAAATACAGGCCAAATACATTTTCAATTTAGAAAAGAGAAAGAAAATATAAAAATTAGGAGCAGCATCAATGTGCAGCAAATGTAAGCACTGAGAGAGTTTCGGGCATTTAGGGAAAGTAGAATATATTCCAGCTAAAAACAACACAAATTCAAACTATTGCACGCACAAAAACAATCACATAATTATGCATGGTTATGCATGCATGGTTATCGATAATCTTAAAAATAACAATATTAGTCAATTACATTAAACAGGACAAAAATAAATAAACACTTACAGACGGGGCCGCAAAGGCAATGCAGTTGGGGTCAAAGTCCTGTCTGTTCTAATGAAGGAATTGTCTTAATGTGATTTTAACCGTGATAAGTCAATCAATCAATTAAAAAACGAATGTTGCTCTTAAAGCAGGACCTGCTTGTGATGCCTGAACTGAACAGTGGAAATAATTCACACCCATCTGCAACCACAAAAATATAAAATGTAAAAATTAGGAAACAATTAATAACATCACAATCAATACATGTAGAAAATGCAGAATCTTTTTTTTACCTGTATTTGTTGTAACATTATATAGAATGTTTTATTTTTCAAAGATTTATTTTTCAAATGGACCAATTGTAAAGAGTGAACATGTTTAGCCAGTTTCTGGGTAGGGGATGGGGGCTGGCTGAGGAGGACGATGGAGGGAGCTGAACTCAAGGTCAGCGTATGAAGCTGTACAAGAAGGAGCCCAGGATGAGGGCCAGAATGACACAGCAACAGAAGATCATCATTTGCTTCTGGATAACATAAGACACAAAGAAGAAGAGAAATGGAATGGAAAAGAGAGAAAAGTACCATTATGAAGAGAAAGTGAGGAAAACCATGAAAATACAGATGAAAAACATGGAAACATAACTGATATACCACATGTTTCATCAAAACTATGTTGAGGTGAGGAAACGCGGGGAAACTCCCTATCTATTTTGTTTTTTAAAGTGAATACCATCCACACAGTCTGCGGCTGGTACAGCCATCACAAAGGACATGACTCATTCTGCCTGGGGCCCCTGGTTGGTGAGGTCCGGCCCCAGAGATTCTCCTCAACATAGTCATGGTCATGTTTTAACCATGACATGGTTTTTCATCTGACACACTTTACTCTTTATGGAGAAGAGCCCCCACAGGAGCAGCAGGTGGCTCTGTTATAGGGCTACACACACTTTATGGAGCAGATCCCCAGGAAGATGAGCAGGGAGCTGTATTCTAGTGCTACACATTCTTTATGAGCAGGGGGCTCTAGTCTAGTGCAACAAACTCTTTATTGAGTAGAGCCCCCACAGGAGCAGGGTACTCTATTCTAGGGCTACACACTCTTTATGAGCAGGGTGCTATATTCTAGGGCTACACACTCTTTATGAGCAGGGGGCTCCAGACTCACCCTGCGGGCCTCCTGCTGAAATTTTGCCGCCTTCTTGGTATCAGCCACAGCCCTCTCCACGAAGCCCACTGATTGGTCCATGTTGCTCTCGATTCTGTCAATCATACCACCCTGGAACGGACAAGATTATTAAGTTGAAGACAGATGTGTGCGCGCGTGCACGCACACACACACACACACACACACACACACACACACACACACACACACACACACACACACACACACACACACACACAAACACACTGTGGCAACCCGGCCCCAAACCCTCACGCCAGGCGGCCAGAGGGAGAGGTGGTGGATGGCGTACACCGCCGATATCCACCAGCCGGAGCCAAAGAGCAGCCCTTGCGTAACCTTAATCAAGGCAATGGAGAACACCTGCGGCAGAAGATCAGGTACCCTTTAAAAGGCTGTTTGTTGCTCTCCGAGGGAAGGAGACCGGGAGACCAAGCGGAGCGGATTACCTCCAGGCAGGGGCGCCGAAAAGGGGGGGGTAAAGGAGACGGATTCTAGGGGCCCATGATGGAGGGGGGCCCAGAGAGGCCCCTAATGATGATGAAATTATAATACAGAAAAAATAATGACACTAAGTTTCATTCTTTTCATGGGGCCCAAAATCCCTAGCGGCGCCCCTGCCTCCAGGACCCGTTACGGACGGGCGGATTCGTGGATATAACGGACTTTCCCCAGTGGCCACGAGAGGACCCGCACGCCAGGACGACGCACGCCGACACGGCGCGCACCAAAAGGACGGCCTCACCGACGGGAGTGACCTCCCCCTCCAGGGACGGGACTGGCCCGGCTGGAGAGACAATTCCCCTGGACACCACCGTGGCTCACGGAGTCACACGTATGATTTTAGGTTTTCCCGCGTTGGGCACGGACCCCGCGGGTTTTCCCCCCCTTATTTAATGAATAAACGCCCTACCGGGATTTGAACGACTTGGCGTGTGTTGATTTCGGCGTGGGAGAGATATTCCTGGGGCCGGGTCGCCACCACACACACACACACACGCATGAAATAAAGCATGTTTTTAATATTTCTCCTTACATCCCCCATTACCAGGGATGACACCAGATTGGTTGTGTGGGGGTCCCATCAACACATTCTAATTGGTCACATTGAAAATAATTTTTCAGTGGCAAGCTTCCCGGTTAGGGTCTCACAAACATATCAGAGTTATATTTTACCAAAACGTTTACAATTTTGAAAAGGGGTACATTTTGGCAAATCACAGCGTCTGCTTGTTTCTCCAGAATGGTAGTGGAATTTGGAGGGTTTACGCATGCACAAGATGATATGTGTGCATGGGCATCTGAAGGTGTATGTCTCTGTGCCTGTGAGCTCTGTCCCCTGGTGGTGGTACCTGGTTCTCAACAAGCATGGCGATGTCCACAAACATGTCATGGAGCTCCTTGATGCTGCTCTCCAGACGCATGATGTCTTTGTGTCGTGCCTCGATCTCATTCAGAGCCTGCTGGTTGATCTTAGACTCGGTGATCTAACATGGAGGCAAATAGAGAACACAGGGTGATAGGAATAGAGCACCGTGCGATAGCAATAGAGCACAGTGTGATAGGAATAGAGCAGAGTCCGATAGGAATAGAGCACACAGTGTGATAGGAATAGAGCACTCAGTGTGATAGGAATAGAGTGCAGTATGATAGGAATAGAGAGATAGAGAGACAGAGAGAGAAGAGAGAGAAAGATAAAGCGGAATGAGATACTGACAAATAACAGGCATAGAGAGAGACAGCTGTGACAGACAAAGAGGGATAGGGAGAGACAGACAGGTAGATACAGAGACAGACATCGAGCTAGAGACAAAGACAGACTGACAGACACACAGAGACAGAGACACAACGAAAGTGAAAGAGGGAAGCCTCTGAATGTCTGAAAGAATGTCTCTTTCCATCTCTGACAAGAGAAGCAGAGATGGAAAGCACAGTCAGACATAAAGCATATGGCAACATCATAATCAATGTCAGCTTATAAAAAGACATTAGGAAGCTGCTCTTGTGATAATTATTAATAAGAACAACAACATCTTTGTTTAGCCACAGGGTGGCAGAGGAAGATGGCAAAGCCCTCCCTTCCTTGCTGTGGTCTAGAACAGATGTTTTGGGTAAACATTATGGGATTGTGTGTATTAACTGAATGCTTTGATTCCAGGAGGTTTCTTTGAGGCCTGATTAATATGCTTTGAGATATGTAATAGACATTAAGGTTGGATTGGCCGTCTTGCAGTAGTTACTCTGTAATTACTTTTACGAAAACAGCCACCCTCTCCAGTAATATCCCCAGGGATGGTTCAAAGACAAGCAGCCCATCCAGACTGTCACCAAGGCTCCGGCGCCAGTGGGGAACGGCCCGCACTCAGCAGGGGCAGGGCATGGGTGGAGGCACGGTGAAGCAATTTGAGGCTGGTTGAGAGGACATGAAGGAACCACAACTTGTGGGTCTTACCCCAGCGCTGAAGACGGCTGCGTTGCCCCCCTCAAGCATCTCCTCCAGCTCCTCATCCGTCGTGGCTTTCCCGGCTGGCCAGACAGGCACACAGATAGGTAGACAGAGAGGCAGAGAGACAGACAGTCAGACAGACATGCACACAGATAGGTAGACAGAGAAGCAGACAGTTGGACAAAGAGGCAGAAAGACAGACAGTTAGGCAGACACACACACAGACAGATAGACAGAGAGACAGTTTGACAGAGAGGCAGAGAGACAGACAGTTAGACAGACAGGCACACAGACAGGCAGACAGAGGCAGAGGTTTGAAAAGCAGCAGATCTGCGTGTGTTTGGGTGCTAGGCCCATCCTTCAGCACCAAGCAGGGATGTGCTTAGGAAGACTTTCCGGCAGGACAACCCAGGAAAGAGGACAGTAGATAATAACCAGGTGGAAGGAAAATGTCGACAGAATAACCCACCAGAGAGATCCAACAAGAGAGTCCTGCCAGTACTAAGAACAATGTGGGTGTGGGGGAAAGTCATACCCTAGGTTTTTGTTGTAAAAAAACATTTTGGCAAAAGTGATGGTTTGCTACAGCAGTGAAGGTAACTTAGTTTTGTGTTTAACCATTGCGGCTTTGCGCTGTCTCGAGGTGTAAAACCCGCAGGCGAAGGTCGAAACTAGTATGTCGAACTCTCGCTATCCCACTGATCGCTTCAGAGCTGAGTGTTAACCTGACTCCCTCTGAAAATAATAAAATGGAAGCACTCAGAATAGGGTTCATGAATATAAGGTCGCTTTCATCTAAAGCGCTCTTGGTCCATGATCTAATTGTTGATAATAAGATCAACATACTGGGCCTTTGTGAAACCTGGTTAAGACCAGATGAGTTTCTAGCCCTAAACGAAGCTACTCCCCCCAATAACGTTAGCGCCCAAGTATGTAGAGAAGTTAGGAAACGTGGTGGAGTAGCCCTGATATCTAATTCTAAGCTTAATTTAAAGTCAAAGAATAGATATACATTCAGATCTTTTGAGGTGCTCGCGTTCTGCTCCTCAGCTCCCCGACAAGCGAAAGAGTTCCAGTCTCTTTCGTTTTAGCTGTAGTATACCGTTCCCCAGGACCGTATTCACTTTTTGTTGATGAGTTTTCTGATTTTGCAACTGATCTGGCTGCATATAATTATTCAGACAATATTTTGCTTATTGGGGATTTCAACATTCATGTGAATAACCCATCTGATTCCCTCGCAAGGGCTATTCTGTCCATTACAGACACGCTAGGCTCGTCCAGCACCCAACTCACATCGGTGGAAACACGCTGGACCTCGTTTTGACCCGTGGTGTAGGCATTTCACAGCTAGTGGTCTCTCCATACACCTCAGCTTTATCAGACCATTTTTTGCTCACTTTCAAGGTGGTGGTATCCTGCCCCTGCGACGATCAGCAGGCTACTTTCAGCTGTCGCCGCTTCACACCTGCAACCAATACAGCTATGGCAGATAAGTTACCCTGTTCACTTGCTCCTCATTGTAACTATAGGGGTTCTGTGGAGTGCCTTACTGATGACCTCAACATTGCCTTCTCTGCTGCCATTGATTCAGTTGCTCCGCTCATAATTAAAAAACGATCATTGAAAAAAACAGCTCCCTGGTTTAATGCAGAAATGCACAAACTGAAGCGAAGCTGCTAAACTTGAGGTCTTTCATCTTGCATGGCACAACAGTCTTCCCACCTATAAGGGTTCACTGACTACTGCCAGGAACGCCTACTTTTCCAGTATCATCAACTTCAATAGAAACAATCCCAAGTTTATTTTTGACACAGTGAAGAGTCTGATTCAGAAACAGACTGAGACCGTAGGCTCCTCCATCGTTGCAGGAGCATTTATGGATTTCTTTGAGAATAAGATTCAATCGATTAGAGAGGAAATTGATGCTTGCCGTGCAGCTTGTCTTACACATCCTGCGGGGCAGGATGGGGAACTCTGACGCAACTCTCCTGGAGTTCAAGGCATTTCCTCTGGTGGAACTTGAAAGGGTGATAAAGGCATCGATACCAACAACTTGTATGTTGGATCCTCTCCCTTCCAAGGTTCTCAAAGAACTTCTTCCCACGGTGGGGCCTGCAATCCTCTTGCTTATGAATCTCTCGCTTTCAACAGGAATTGTTCCCTCCAATTTCAAGGCTGCGGTGATAAAAATGCTACTCAAAAAGCCTGGCCTAGATCCTGAATTAGTCAGGAACTATCGGCCTATCTCGAACCTGCCCTTCCTGTCCAAGGTACAGGAAAGGATTGTAAGAAAAGCAAATCGTCGATTATCTGACGGGGAACAATCTCTTCGAACCTTCCAGTCGGGGTTCAGGAATCTCCACTCAACTGAAACTGCTATTACAAGAGTTGTAAATTACATCCTTCTAGCTTTGGATAAAAATACAAGCTCAATGATTGTGCTGCTGGACCTGAGTGCTGCGTTCGACACGATCGACCACAGCACTCTTCTTCACCGTCTTGAGCACTATGTTGGTTTCAGGGGTACGGCTTTTGGTTGGCTTGAATCGTACCTCACAGATAGAACCCAATTTGTGCTCCATGAGAGTTCAGAATCAAAGCACTGCAAACTACGCTTTGGCGTACCACAAGGGTCGGTCCTTGGTCCATTACTTTTTGCAATATACATGCTTCCCTTGGGCGACGTTATCCGCAGCTTCGGAATTAGTTTCCACTGCTACGCGGATGACACCCAGCTCTTCATTACTGTAGATTCAGGGGACTCGGCCTAGATCTGGAGGGTTGAGTCCTGTCTGGCTGCGGTGAAGGGCTGGATATCACAAAACTTCCTACAGCTTAACACCGGGAAGACAGAGCTGATAATTATCGTCTCGAAGCGGGACCGGAGAGAGTTTGAGGATGTCTCACTGTGGTTGGATGGCCTCGCCATCCCATAGAGTGCATCTGTCAAAAATCTTGGTGTCCTGTTCGACCCTCAACTGTGCTTTGACCAGTTACATGTTAGAAGTGTAACTAGAATTGCCTTTTTCCATCTGAGAAACATTGCAAGAATCAGACCAATGTTATCTGCAGCAGATGCAGAGACACTGATTCATGCATTTGTTTCATCAAGACTGGATTATTGCAATGCACTGTTCTCGGGACTACCAAACTCTACCACGAAAAGTCTACAGCTTGTACAGAATGCTGCAGCTAGACTGCTGATCAGAACGAGAAGGTTTGATCATATCACACCTATTCTCGCCTCTCTGCACTGGCTACCAATAACTTTCAGATCGGACTTTAAGGTGCTACTGCTAACCTATAAAGCCTTGCATGGATTATCTCCATCCTACCTGAAGGACCTGATTATTCCTTATAGTCCTTCGCGGTCCCTCCGGTCTTCGGGAGCTGGCCTTCTTTCACTGCCGAAGGTTATAAAGAAATCGGCTGGACAGAGAGCGTTTGCCTATCGAGCCCCCTTCCTATGGAATAGGCTGCCACCAGTGCTCAGGGAAGTCTCCTCATGGTTAACCGGCCAGCACCACATCACTATTTTAATATGATGTGCATGTATTTACCTGTATGTCAATTATGGCACCCACTGCACTCCTGACCATCCCTGGAAGAAGGGATCCCCTACTATGCGTTTCTTCTCAAGATTTTTTCTTGCCCTTCTGGGGGCTTGAGTAAAGGGGGGTGTCATAAATATTTCGCCTGTTAAGCCCTTTTAGACTGTAATGTTGATGAAATGCTATACAAATAAATTGAATTGAAAATTGAATTGAACCATTGCGTTTCAAGGCCATAGTGAATATCAATCTCTGACATTGTATTATCATTTGAATGAGATCCAATGAAAACATGGTTTGTCTACACCAGTGTTGGGAGTAACGCGTTACAAAAGGAATGTAATTGCTGTAATGCATTACTTTATGCTGTAACACGGTAATGTAAGGCATTACAAAAAAAAGAGGTTATATTTTATTCGCTACAAATCTCAGTAACCCGAAAATTAACTTTAATTAATTAAAGTAAAGTTAATTACTTCCTCTTACTGCTATAGAAGAAGATCACCTCAGTCTGCGTTGAAGCCCAACTCAATGCTGATTGGTCCTCTGTCAGAACCACTTTTCTCTCTTTACGTTTTTTGTCAGACTAATTTGAAGGTGTTGGTGTCCTTGAAGCAGAGCTAATTTATGGCGTTCATCCCTTGGTCCCGTGAGACACCTGGAGCTAGAATGACTCCACGACTCAGACCAACCCAGACTCACTGATCTCCATCTGGAGCTAGAATGACTCCTAGGACTCAGACCAACCCAGACACAATGATCTCCATCTGGAGGTGGAGTGACTCCTAGGACTCAGACCAACCCAGACTTACTGATCTCCTTCTGGAGCTAGAGTGACTCCTAGGAGTCAGAGGAACCAACCCAGACTCACTTTTCTCAAGCTGGAGGTAAGGTGGCTCAGAGGGAGGAACCAGACCAACCCAGACTCACTTTTCTCAAGCTGGAGGTAGAGTGGCTCAGAGGGAGGAACCAGACCAACCCAGACTCACTGAACTCCACCTGGAGGTAGAGTGGCTCCCGGGACTAAGACCAACCCAGACTCACTGTTCTCCACCTGGAGGTAGAGTGGCTCCAGGGACTCAGACCAACCTAGACTCACTGATCTCCAGCTGGAGGTAGAGTGACTCAGACAGGGGAACCAGACCAACCCAGACTCACTGATCTCCAGCTGCCTGGCGATGCGGCCTTTGCTTTTGTCCCTGAAGTCCATCTGAGCCTCGTTGTACTTTGTCATCACCTCCACAAATTTCTTGGCCAGGATAGCGTGCTGGGGAGATAGAAAAATGATGATGATAAACCAAAGCAGTTTGAACATAAGGCATCATGGAAATCAATAAAAAAAAGCCTTTGATGCCATAAAAGATTCAAAAGCTCCAACAGCAAATAGAGAATTACTTGACATTGAGCGTAAACAGACACTCCCAACACTCTGCCCCTCTGTCACTTATAGTGGGATGTGCTTGTATGCATTTTAAGGAAGGATGCTCTGGACAAAACCAACAGGACACTTTGCTTTAGGGGCATGGGGGAAAGGAGTGTAAGTTGGAGGCAAACAGCAGTGCGTGATCACTATAAACTGGTGAAATGATATCTCTCTTAGTCCAACGATACAAGCCACGACTACTTGCCACAACATGCAAATCTGTTTTGGCTGAAATAGACTAGTAAAAACTATCAGTATTCTCAACACATTCTGGTGCACGCAATCAACATTTAAGTATATTGTTGTTACTGTATATCTTCCTCCAACGTATGAAGATATAATACACTTTTCTTTCCCTTCAAACATGTTTATAACGTAGCGTAACAGAGTAGTCCCTTGTTGCTGGTCCCAGACCAGTACATGGAACTAGGACACAAAAGGGTTGTGTTATGAATCCTTTTCCTAGAGTAGGCATTGGAGGATATACTGGACCTAACACTGGTTACGGGTCTGGGCCCCGTTTCCCGACAACGATAGATCCACGCTCGTACGATCATTCTCACGATTACGATGGATCTTGCGATCCATCGTAAATTTCTTTGTAACTGTCTACTGACACGGTGCTGAAATGGGAGACGCAGGAATGTCGCTGGAAAATGGGGTTGAAAAGCGTTAAAATATATCCCCATCAAGGCCAACAGCAGAGTAGCCTTTGAAAAGAATAGACAATAATATGAATGCTAAAGATATTAAAACACAATTGATTGGGCCTAGGCCGATATAAGTCCTAATCCTGAATGCCCTGTGCGTACATTTTTTCACGGCATTTCCCCCCCTGAAATAATTCCATATTACAAAAACCAAAAATAGCTTGTGAGACAACTACATTTATCTTAATGTGCTGATTTCTGAAACAAGCTTTGCGCAGCAAAGAGAGCCGACTTCATCTGATTCCGGTTTCATTGATTGGCGCACACTCTCTAGTCTAGAATATTTGTAGACATTAAAAATGTAACGTTCCATTCATTCATTATCATTCAAACGCAGAGGCTAGGCATTGACACACGGCTATTGCTGACCCGATTAGGAGAGCTTGGTCTCTAGATCCTGCCCATATTGTTGGGTAGGATGATGTATAGCCAAGGTCTTTTGACACTGCCGAACCGGTTCGGTTGCAGCTTGGCACGCCTAGCGATTTCACCTTCTTATCTCAAGTTTCCTGTGTAAAACCGAGGGGTTCAAATCCCCCGTTCATCACGGCACGGGCTTTCTTGTTTCACTGGGGAAGACGGGGTTGCTTACGGAGTCTCTGACCTCTTTAGAATAATTTGTATTATTGCATAGCCTACTCCCGAATGTTAACATTTTTTTATGAATGAAGACACCCGCATGCAATAGGCCTAATGAGTTCACGGCTGAGTGTAGACTACAAACGAGATTAACTATGGTCAGGGATGTTCGTTACTGTCTAGACAGTGTCCAATAAATAGTGAACTTCATCACAGCCTCATCGAAGCGCCTACAGTGCTTGATGCAAACAAACGCAACAAAATTCGCCTGCAGAAATTCTCCGACACCCGCTGTTCTCAGCATGATGCATGTCAAGTAGCCTATGAATTCTGTCATTGATCAATATGAGGACATTTTAACCACGATGGTTGAATTAAAATCAGAGGGAGAGAGCATGTGCATCTCAAAAGCAACCTCCCACACAAGAGCAATGGAATCATTAGGTTTTATTATATGCCTTGTGACGTGGCGTTTGATCGGTACATTTCGGCTGCGCATGTATTTTAAATCAAAAGGGAACGCTAAAGCCTCTGCAACCCAGAGAACCAAAGCCTGGCAGCGGATCGCTGACCGCGTAAATGCGCAAGTTTCATGTCAAAAGCATGATCCTTAATATTTGAGCCATGATTCCATTAATATCCCAGTTAAGCATTCTTAACGTTCCTACCACATAGTACATAAAATATGTATGTCTTTTTATATCAAATGAAGTATAAAAACATCATACAAACTGGTAAGCTTTTCCCACCATGGTATTGGTATATTTTGTCAGTCCAGCATTGAAATTGTCATACCATATTTGTCACTCCTGCATTTTAATAAGCCCTTTTTTTTTTCAAGCCAATCGTAAAAAGGCTGACAGTCAGTAGACTGGATCTGGCCCTCAAATTTTCTTGCCATTAGACATTAATTCAGGGCGTCCTGGCATGGAGGTATTTGTATGATAGGAGGCCGATGAAAATCTTGGTCCGGACGTGGATGGGTCATCTGAAAGGACTGAGATGTGCTCAGCATCTCCAACATTATAGAGAAAACTACCATTTGCAAAAAACGGAGGGCTACGCAAATAGTCTGGAGTGAACTGAGGCCAGGTCCTCGATTGGTAGTGTCGGCTATGTAAGGCTGGAGAAGGCTATTTGAATATATTAAAGATTTGCGCGAGAATCTATGTCTCTCCAGCAAAAAGTCATCCAGTTATGCCAAGATGTCGAGCCGTGGTCTTATTAATAGCTCCCGGTGGATTGCACGAATAATTTGTGCTCCGATATCAACAGGCCTCTCATCAAAAGGGCATGCCATTGTGAACACATGAAATCTGCAGTGAACGCGGGTTTAAATACCCAAAACCGGGTTATGTTCCAAACTTAACCTGCGCAAAACCTGCTCCGACCAGGTTTGATTCAGAGCATATGTTTCTATAGTAACTAACATACCGTGTTCATTTTGGAATGGAAAACCTAGGGTTACCGCAAACCCTGGGTTAACTTACCCGGTTATGTCATATAACCGGCTTTGTGGAATACCCCTCTGCTCCTCTCTGGTACGTAACCACACATCATCCTCATAAAGACTCACAGACTGACCTGTGATTTACGTATCCGGAGGTCAGCCGAGGCCCTCTCATCTGTGTTGGTCTCCAGCTGCTTTTCAATTGCTAATATACACACACATACACACACACACACATACAAAATCCCACATGGAGGCATGCACACATGCAAGTGTGCACACACACACACGCACACACACACACACACACACACACACACACACACACACACACACACACACACACACACACAGACACAAACATGCAAGCGTGCACACACAAACACAAAACACACACACACACACACACACACACACACAAAACCATGCACTTGCACACACACACACACAGAAGCATGCACGTGCACAGAAACACACACACACACACACACACACACACACACACAAATACAAAT